>NC_060277.1:98657771-98678566 GCF_021613505.1 Equus quagga | reverse complement strand
GGTGACTTTTCACTATATACTTTTATTTCTTTTTGAATTTTGAACCACACAAAAATATATTGCCATTTAACAAAGTGAAATAACTGAACCTATAATTAAGGAGAAAAATCTTTCCACGTGAGAACTAATGGACCGTTTTATGCATTCTATATGATATAATCAACTAAGAAATCAGATAAACATTCAAATTCCGATCTATACAAGTGAAACCTACACAAAGTTAAGCATCTTAAAAGAGAGCTGAAAGCTATCAAGTCTGCCACACTCAACATACTGATGAAGAAGAAAATTCAAATTAAAAAAGACAGCCTGACCTTTGGGAAGTTGGCAGAAAAACTAGGGGCAGCATCCAAGACTACACATGGCTGAGATGTTTGGACCCACGACTGTCCCCATTTGTTAGGTTCATGAAGAACTTAAATTACTCATCCCAAAGTCCTAGAAAATAGCCAGTTCCCCACCATCAAAGCAATAGCTACTGAAATTTGATAAAATTAGACTTGTTATGAATAGAGGATTAAAAACACAACTGCATTTCAACTTGGTGACTGAATTTAACAACTGTGAATAGGGAAGGCAAAAGAAATGCTACCAGGGAATGAGGACATAAAACCTCTAACAATTTGGGCTCCGTGACGGTTAATCTTATGTGTCGACTTGACTGGGTCCTGGGGTACCCAGATATTTGGTCATATTATTCTGGGTGTGTCTGTGAGGGTGTTTAGACTGGGTAGAGCAGACTGCCCTCCCCAATGTGGGTGGGCCTTGTCCAATCCACTGAAGGCCTAAACAGAACAAAAAAGAGCAGTAAGAGAGAATTCACTCTCTCCGCCTGACTGCCTTGGAGCTGGGACATCAGTATTTTCCGGCCTTTGAACTGGAACTTACAGCACTGGCTCTCCTGGGTCTCCAGCTTGCCAACTGAAGATCCTGGGACCACTCAGCCTCCATAACCATGTGAGCCAATTCCTATATAATAAATCTCATATATATAAAATATACACATACACATACATACACATCCACCCACCCATCCACCCATCCTGCTGGTTCTGTTTCTCTGGAGGACCTAATACAGGCTTCTGAGTGCCCACTACCTTCCAACCACAGAACTAAGCATTTTACAAAATTAATCTCACTTAAGCCAAATGATCCAGCACAGTAGGTATTATCTCCATTGTACAGATGAGGAAATTTAGACAGAAAAGATGACTTAACTTTCCCAAGGTTTCATAGCAGAGTGTGTTTCAAACCCATGTTTTCTAGTTTTATTAATGATGAGGAAATGCAATAGTTTGGCTAATACGGCAAGTGCCAATCCAAGATAAACGGACACTCAGAGTATCAAAAAGTATATTGTCTGCAATGGATTGAAACACAAAGATATCAAAATCTGAGTCATCATGTAGTTCCTGGGGTATCAAGTTGTTTCTCTGAAAACCCATAAAGGGAAAGAATTAAGCATTTTTCCTGCCTTTCTTGTATAAACTATATTTCAGAGAAACCAAAGATGTGAGGAAGGAATCCTTTGTTTAGAAGCATTTCAGCTAATAAATGCAGATGGAATGACAAGATCTAGAAAAATCACCATTTTGTAACTCCTGATGAAATAATGGGTCTAGGCAATTGTCTTCACAGATGCCAAAACCATTAGGTGAAAGGTTAACGGGGAACTTTATTTCGGGGGAATTAGGCTGATATCATCTGAACCCACTTAGCATCATGAAAGTGTGACCACCAAACTTCTGTGTTAAATGTGATACAACAGGAAGTACTTAGCATCACTTATGAAGCATTCTTGCCCAGAAAATGAACCAGAATTTAATCAAGCCTCTAGGATAAACTACCATTTTGCAGGATATCCATAGATAAACAAGTTAAATGACACCACAATAATCAGCCAAATCCAGAATGTGGGACAAACATCTAAAAGATGGCACAGAAGAAAAGGGAGGGGTTACCTGCTATAGAATAAGAGACCAAAGCAGCTTATCAATGAAACGCATTGTGGGAACTCTGATTCCTGATGCACACACCAAACATGGAGAGGACATACCTGATACAACTTGAATAAGGACTGGGTACTAGATACTAAAGAATTAGTATTAATTTTGGAGGTGTGATAATGGCATGTAGATTATGTTAAAAAAAAAAAAGAATTTATCAGTTTGAAATCAATACTGAAGGATATATGAATAACAGGCATCATGCCTGGAATTGCTATAACATACTCTGGGCAAATTGTTAGTTAACTGTTGAAGCTGGGCAATGGGCACACGGGGCTTGCTTATGTATCCTCTCTCTTTTCGTAAATGTTTAAAATTTTCCACTAACAAAAGTGAAAAAAAAAGATAAACATACTATTTTGAGGAAAGACACTCTAAAATCTATAGGCTAAGAAAATAACTCCAAATAGAGTTAAGTGCCAGAGGTAATAGCTAAAACAATGATATAAAATATAAAAGGACAGGGGCCGTCCCGTGGCTGAGGGGTTAAGTCCACGCGCTCCTCTTCGGCAGCCTGGGATTTTGCTGGTTGGGATCATGCTCATCAGGTCATGCTGAGGCAGCATCCCACATGCCACAACTAGAAGGACCCACAACTAAAAATACGCAACTATGTACCAGGGGGCTTTGGGGAGAAAAAGGAAAAATAAAATCTTAAAAAAAAAAAAAGTATATATATATTTATAAAGGGACAGTCGACTTGGGTATTTGGTCTGAAAGGACTGATAAATATGTGTTTACTATGAAACACATGCAATGAAAACACCATCAGTAGTAGAATCTTCAAAATTAAAAGACTCCAGGGGCCGGCCCCGTGGCCGAGTGGTTAAGTTCGCATGCTCCGCTTCAGCGGCCCAGGGTTTTGCCAGTTTGGATCCTGGGTGCAGACATGGCACCGCTCATCAAACCATGCTGAGGCGGCATCCTACATGCCACAACCAGAAGGACCTACAACTAGAATATACAACGATGTATTGGGGGGCTTTGGGGAGAAGAAGGAGGAAAGAAAAAAAGAAGATTGGCAACAGATGTTAGCTCAGGTGCCAATCTTTAAAAAAAAAAAAAGACTCCAAATAAATTCTAAAATGAGTACACAGATGCCATATGGTTATGATTTTACATAAGAATCAGGGTGTAAAAACTATGTGAACAGTTTACAGATATTTTGATAGGCAATATTCTGTAAGGTATCACTTATCCAAAATAGAATCAATGAAAAAAACTGAGATTGATAGGGAAGTGGGAAACACTAAAACCCCAACTTTTAAGAAACCAATGATAAGGAACTAAGGTAACGATCTGGGACATTCAGGCCTATTCATGTACTTGTAGAATAGGAGGGCAGCAGGGAGGGACTGTGGCCACATAAGAAGCTGGAATTTGGGGTTCCAGCCATCCCTGTTCATCTCTTTCTCTCCAGAGGAATGATTTTTTTATTTTTTATTTTTTAAAGATTGGCACCTGAGCTAACAACTGTTGCCAATCTTTTTTTTTCCCCCTGCTTCTTCTCCCCAAATCCCCCCAGCACATAGTTGTATATCCTAGTCTTGGGTCCTTCTAGCTGCGGCATGTGGAACACCTCCTCAGCATGGCCTGATGAGTGGTGTCATGTCCGCGCCCAGGATCTGAACCAGTGAAACCCTGGGCCACTGAAGCGGAGCGGGTGAACTTAACCACTCGGCCACGGGGCCGGCCCCAAAGGCATGATTTTTAGATATTCTCAACAGGTTTAAAAAAGTTTACTGAATTCAAATTCTTCAAAAACTGTACTTCACCTAAGGCACATGCAACTCTCAATTAACCAAAAGACAAAATTCATCAGGATAACTATTTTGTAACTATTTTGGATTAAAAGGAATTTCCTATGTAGGACATTCAAGTCCAAGTACTTTCTCCAGAAAGGCAGGGACCATCTCTCAAAAAGAAAGCTCCCCAGTAAGTGTGAGTCATCAGAAGAGAAGGAATGACTGACATCCACATAAAGCAGAGCACTACAAGGTTTGCTTCGAGCATCCATCTTTAGATGCATTTAATATAAACAGTTTCAAGGCTATACAGACAGGATAACCTTTACCTTGGGTGTTCTGGAAATAATGTCGCCACAAAGGTCTGATTTTGTCCTGGCCACCGACATCCCAGACTGTGAAGCTGATGTTTTTATACTCTACTGTCTCCACATTGAAACCTAAATTGAGAAAATGGAGAAAACTTTTAAGACTTTCGCTGGTTGAAGAATTCAAAATAATGTCAGCTAACATTTGGACAGTACTTTTATTTTTTTTTTTAAAGATTTTATTTTTTCCCTTTTCTCCCCAAAGGCCCCCGGTACATAGTTGTATATTATTAGTTGTGGGTCCTTGGACAGTCCTTTTAATTCACAAAGATCTATAGCTTACAAAACAAAATATGGCAGTCAGCTTGCTCTTCCATTGGTCATGAGAGATGTCTCAAACCTTCTCTACTCTCTCCAGTCTGCAACCTCACACCTCCCCTCTCTCTCAAATCTTACAGCACACGTCAGAGCAAACAGAAGCCATTAATGGGACCGACTCCCCACTTCCCACCACAAAATGTGGAAACCTCCCTACATCTTCACCCACACTTTTCTCCCTCCCTCTTGGAACAGAAGAGGACAACTGTCTAAGGCTGATTCCATCCACCTGTGTGCCGGATGCAATCCACCCACACTGTCTGGAATCTTTTACTATTGCTATTCTCTCCCCTAACTGAAATCTCCAAACTGCTCTTCTCAGCATGCTTGTCTTTTACATCTTTCACAAAAAACTCTTCCTTGACTCCACTTCTTCACCTGCTACCATCCTCTATTTCCCCTTTTAAAGTCAAACTTCTCTAAGACTTCAGCTCCATTCACTGTGCCTCCTTCGCCACCTCTCGCCCAACAAACAGCGCTGTAGTTTCACTTCACCAGTTGTAGCTGGTCCGCCAAGGTCCGCAGTGATCACCATGTCAATGAATCCAACCCATGCTCCTCAGTTCTTTGTAATTTGATTTTATCTTTATCTTTTGTAATTTAATTTGATTGACACTACTGCTGACTCCCTCCTAGAAACTCTTCCCGGGCTTCCCATTTCCCTTCTATTTCTATGGCTGCAGCTGCCCAGTCTCCTCAGTGAGCTCAGCCACATTTAATCCATCCTTAAATCATGGAGTTCCCACAACACTGTCCTGCCCCATCCATTCTCCTCTTTCCACACTCCCTCACTCCTAGGGCTTCATTACCTTCTTTGTGCCAACAACTCTCAAATTTATGAAACCGGGGGCCAACTTGCTTTAACCATACTCATTTGTTTACAAAAGTAGTTAGATAATGCATTACTAAAACCCGCCCTATAGATAACATCTCTGACGCTTGGGTCACCATGGTAACGAGTGGAATACTTGAGGTTTTCAGGAACTGAGAGTTGACTCCTTGTCCAGTTTAGGCTGGTTGAGACCACCAACTCATCAACCGGGCCTGTGCAAGTGCTTGACAAGTGACCTTTTTGACATCAAGGAGCTAAAAACTCCTTGGTAACACTGCCATTTTGTGAACACGCATCCTTGAAGAGGCATGAAGCTTAACTGCGTGTGCACAGATCATCAGTTACCTCACTTCTCCTTACCTCCAATCATCTGTTCCCACACTTCAGACCGCCCCGCCCCCTTATCCTATAAATATCCCAGTCCCCATTTTCAAGGAGACGGATCTGAGATTGATTCTCCCACCTTCTTGCCTGGCCACCTTGTGATTAAATCCTTTCCCTTTGCAAACTTGTCATCTTGGCGATTGGCATAATCGTGTGGCGGGCAAAGAGAACCTGGTTTGGTAACATTCACATTACCCCAACCCAGATCTCTCTTCTGAGCTTCAGGCTCATAACGCGACCTTCTAGCCAACATCTTTGGTTAGATGTCTCAAAGGCTCCATTAAGGCAGGATGTGAAAAACTGAACTTAAAGTTTTCAACCTGCTCCTTCAACCCTTCAGCCTGCTCCTCTCCTAGTCAGCCCTACATTGACTTCCTTCCACAAGCTGGAAATGTGGGAGGCATCCCTGACACTTCGACTCTCTCACCCCCAAAAACCTCATTACCAAATCTGATCAGTTCAACCTCCTAAATATTTAAGTCACCCTAACCTAAGAAACCATCATTTCTAGCCCCAATTACTCAAACAGCCTAACTTATCTGCCTATAAGCCACTCTTCCGCTCTCCATCCATTCACCGTTTTCTAATCAAAGTTAGCAAAAACACACAATGTGGTCATATCACTTCTCTACACATTTATGTTTGATTGAAACATTAAAAATAAGGGGGGGGGGGGAAGAAGAATCTCTCCTTGCTTCTCACCCCCAAATCCCAAACATGACTGTCAAGGCCCACCACAACCTGGGCCTGCTCACTTTCCAGGCTCGCTTTGAGTCATGCCTTGTTTTAGTGGAGGACACTCACAACAGGGCAGCAATCTAAATTCTTGCTAAATGTATAAATGTATACTTTCACAAATTCAATGCCATTCCAATCCTAAAGTGATGGGGAAAGGTGAGGGAGAGACAGGAAACTTAGCAAAATGACCTTAAATTTAACCTGGAAAAATAAGCAAGTAGGCATAACCAGGAAATCTCTGAAAATGAATAACAGATTATTTTTAAAGATATTATCAAACCCTAGTAATGTGTGAAGTAAGTGAATACAAATGAATACAACAGGGAGTTGTCCAGAAAGAGGCACACATACCCCTAAGAATTTAGCATATGACAAAGTAGGGCGCTGGCATAAAGTAAATAAATGGCACTGGACAAATGTCTACCCCTGCACATGTCCAATACATACATGGCTATTTGGATTTAATTAAAGTTAAATAAAATTAGCAGCTCAGCTCTTCAATCACACTAGCCACATTTTAAGTGCTAACAGCCACCTGTGGCTAATGGCTACCATACTGGACAGCACAGACAGAATATTCCCATCACTGCAGAAAGTTCTATTGGACAGCACTGGCCCCTACTCATCTGAAAAATATAGCTAAATCCCTACCTGACTCAGAGAAAAAGAAACTTCAAATGGATAAAATATTTAAATGTTTTAAAAATGAAATAAAAATAACCCATAAAATTAGCAGAAGAAAATATTGGTGAATACTTTTATGATCGTGCAGTAGGGAAGACCATTCTCAAAATGATAACAAAACTAAAAAAAGAAAAAAACTAATAAATTTGGCTACTAATAATTTTTAATTTCTATGTAGCAAAACACAGAAAAACAAGGTTGAAAGACAATCAGCCAGGAAACAACACGTGACAAGAGTTGTTCCTGACCCACAATGTCCTTTGAGACAGATAATGGTGACCTGGGTTTGGTTACTGGGCAAAGACCTACACCTCTTGTCAGCAGCTATGCTGTGGCTGCGACCCACATACAAAGAGGAACACTGGCACAGATGTTAGCTCAGGGCAGATCTTCCTCAAGCAAAATGAAGAAGATTGGCAACAGATGTTAGCTCAGGGTGAATCTTGCACACCCCAAAAAAAAAAGTCACAGAAGAACAAATACAAATGGCCAATGGAACATTTGAATATATTCACTAATAATAAAAGAAATCCCAGCCAGCCCCATGGCTGAGTGGTTAAAGTTCCATGCACTCTGCTTCTTGGGTTCAAGGGTTTGGATCCTGGGTGTGGACCTATTCCACTCGTCAGCCATGCTGTGGAGGCATCCCATACACACACACACACTAAAACAGAGAAGGATTGGCACAGATGTTAGCTCAGGGCTAATCTTCTTCAAGCAAAAAAAGAGGAGAACTGGCAATGGATGTTAGCTCAGGGCAAATCTTCCTCACCAAAAAAAGAAAGAAAGAAAGAAAGAAAAAGAAATCCCAATAGAAGTCAGTGTTTTTTCCTTTTCAGACTGGCAAATCCCCCAGAGAAATGAACACTTTTTATAGTTGGTGACACAACCTTTTTGGAGAGCAGTTTGGCAACGTACATTAGTTTTAACATAGCAATCTCTCCTCCAGGGATCACTGCAAGGAGATAAAGTACATGTTTGTAAAAACATTAAAAATGCTCACTTCAGCATCGTTCACAAAGAACCACCGAAATAACTTAATCATCCATCACTGGAGATTTGTCAAAAATACAGCCACATAATGGAATACCATCAGTTACTAAAGTTTGGTGTTGATCTGTATCAGTTATTATTTAAGCCCCAAAACTTAGTAGGTTAGAACAGCGATTCCCCACACACACAATTCTCTAGGCACCTGGGCTTCCTCTTGCAGCTGCGTTCAGCTGCTGACTCCAGTGGCTGGGCCGGGCCTCTCTCTCCAGGTGGTGTTCTTCTCTCAAGCACTGAGCTTCCTCATATGGTGGTATCAGTGTTGCAAAAGGGCAAGCCCCAAGGCACAAGCGCTTATCGAATCTCTGAATTACATTTGCTGATGTCCCCTTGGCCAAAGCAAGTCACGTGGCCAAGCTCAGCACTGCTGTGCCAGGGGACTGCACAGGGTGTGACTACTGAGGGGCATGATTCACTGGGGGTCATTAGCTTAACAATCCACCACAAGATCCTTACGCAAATTCATTCACCAAATATTTCCTGAACATCTACTATGGGCCAGGCGTTTTGCTAGGCACTTTGGGACAGTGGTGAACAAGACAGACATGATTCCTCCTCTTATTTAAGCTGTGGGGAGGAAGAGAAACAGTGAGCAAGCAATGATAAATGTGTTGACAGTTACCAAGAAGTTCAAGTTGCTATGGCAACTTATAACAGGGGAAAACCAGGCCAACGGGTCAGGAAAGGTGTCCCTGAGAAATAATGTTTAAACTGAGACCAAAAGAATGAGCTGGCATTAGCTACATAAAGGGGGGAGGGGGCTAAGGAAGAAGACAGGAAAGCATTCCAGAGAGGGGAAATGACACAGAGATCCAAACATATTGTCTAACGCACAGTAAGTTGGAAAACAGCACGAATATGATTTTACAAACATATTCATCAAAATCTTAACAGTAGAGTGTTTTTCACACTTGTTTATGTTTTTCTGTATGTATGACATTATGGAAGCAGGAATTATTTTTATAATTGGAGAAAACCAAGCAATTATGCTATTTTCATTTTGGACTAATAACATTTTTTTAAATTGTGGGTATGAACATTTTCTCCATCTGGTTTCCTCCTCCTTCAAATGTTGCAATCTCTGAAGCTACTGCCCACGTTCCAAGTTGATCATTTGGTTCCTGTGCCTCACCCAACATTCAGAACACCACTGCTGTTCCCACGCCATCCGGTGGAGCCTATTCGCACTCAGGACTTTGCATCTAGAGGGGTTCACAAGGCAAAGATTTAAGTTCTGTCAAAACTGCCTTTGGGGGCTGGCCCCGTGGCCGAGTGGTTAAGTTCGCGCGCTCCGCTGCAGGCGGCCCAGTGTTTCGTTGGTTCGAATCCTGGGTGCAGACATGGCACTGCTCATCAAACCACGCTGAGGCAGCGTCCCACATGCCACAACTAGAAGGACCCACAACAAAGAATATACAACTATGTACTGGGGGGCTTTGGGGAGAAAAAGGAAAAAATAAAATCTTAACAACAACAACAAAAAAAACAAAACTGCCTTTGCAAAACCCTTCACTAGCCCAAAAACACAGAGCTGGTTCACAGTAATAGCTACGCTGCCAGACTGCCCTTCAGCAGTGGAACAAAGCAGACTCCGCAGCTGGACACGGGCTCGAATAGTTGGCTTGAGCCAGAGTGAAGAAAAAATCCACACTGCATCTTTCACCACTAGGAGCACACTCGGTGTGGAGAGACGCTTCCACTTAGGAGGCCAGCTGGAATGAAGACCGGCTGAGGAGGCAGCAGCAGGTCCCCAGCTCCCAGCCCTGGCTCAGGCTGGGACATGCGCTCATGGAGAGGAACAGAGGGCATAACTGCCCGCACTATTTTTAATCATTACCGTTTTCTTTTTCGCCAAGCAGATAGCATTAAATTTGCTTAACCCAAATGCATTGGAATGACGCCCCTGTAAACCAGGCAATATACTAGAGATGCCAGGGAGCAACCAGGAAAGTATATATGACCTGGTTTGGGCCTCAGAAAGTTTATCTTCTTGGGATGGATAAGATTTTCAAAAAGAAACAGTCAATAAGAAACATGTAAAAGTATAACAGACTAAACTGTAAACTGGTCTTGTCACAGGTCGTTAACATACCTATTGTAGGGATGGTAGTGACAATCTCTCCCAGCTTCAGTTTATACAAGATGGTGGTTTTTCCAGCTGCATCCAAACCCACCATAAGAATCCTCATCTCTTTTTTCCCAAATAGACTTTTAAACAGTTTTTCAAAAACGTTCCCCATTGTAACTGTTACCTGAATGAAAAGAAAGGCAAGTCAAGTAACTGCTCTTTGCAGAAATACAGAAACAACATACATAAAATATGTCTCCATTAGACATGGCTCCCTAATAAAATTTAAACAATTTTTAGTTTGGTCAATAAGGAGCAGTGTGTCTTGTTTTCAAAGAGAAACTCAACTAGGCCTTCTGATGCCTTGCCAGAAAATTCTCTTTTCCACTGCAGCATCCAAGTGGGATATGTGGAAACACAGTCTCAGTGCTACCACTATGGTGGCAGCCTTTAGTCACCTTAAGTATAGAAGCAATGCCACAACAAGTACATTTAAACTCTTGAAAGGAGAACTTACAAAGCAGAAATCCAGTTTATTTGACACAATGTAAGGAAAAGTCCTTAAGGCAAATGAAGTATCAATTATCTCTTAGAAATTTAGTAGCTGCCTTTGGCTAGCAGACAGTACCAAGAGCCAGATTGGTAACCTAAAAAACTTCAGAGGTGAGGAAATATGGTGTTGAGAAACTGCAGTGCTAACAGAGAAAGTGATCAGGCAAAGAGCTGAGGAAATATCATAGCAATCCAGTGTTGACCATCACTTTACACTCAATCCATTTTTTTAACTTTTTATTGAAATGTAATTTACATACAGATATAAACATACATGGCAACTGTACAGTTCAATGAAAAGTCATGAACCAAATCAAAAAAAGATGATTACCAGCCGCTCAGAACTCCTCGTGCCCCCTCCCAGCATTACCCCCCAAAAGGCAATCACTATACTGACTTCTAACAGCATAAATGTTCAATATTTTATTTTTCAGTAGAGCGCATGATAGATTCTATAAAGGAAGGCAACAGTAGAGACAGACTAGCTTTGCAGAAACTTACAGTCTTTTCTTTTAACAGATCAGCCTGTTTGAAGTGTGAGCTTCACATTCTAATTAAAGACTTAAAAGCAGTACTCTGTCTACACCTCTAACCAAGCTCCTGGAAGTCTATAAAGATTCTTCAAACAGCAACAAAAAAAAATCCTTGTTCCAAAGACTACGATTTTCCTTTTAAACTGCTAACCAAAGGAAAACTTTACTCCTGGGCAGAGCAGGGGGAAGATGCAACAAGGACAGCCCATCTCCCATTCATCCACACCCTAGAGACCTTAGAGAGGGTGTCACCAAATTCCAGAGGGCTCACCTCTGGAATTTAACCGTTTCCCACAGTAGTTTAACATCATGGACGATGTCCAAGCACACAGCATTCCATTGTACGGCCAGAGAAAAGGGGCAGAGCATTTATCCCGGACATAAAGGAGATACAGGTGAACTGCTACACCCAAAGAATGATGAATGCTTTCATCATTCACAGAAGGTCCATACAGAAAGTATATACAAGTCCAGTGCAGGGCAGCACTCAAAATCTTGCTGGGCGACAAAACTAGAGATTCCTTGTCTTTGTTTCCCAAAAGACACAAATCTCACAGATGAGAAAAATCGTAAGGAACGTGCTGGGGGAGGGAAGGTACTTCACACTGAGATGTCCTTCGAGGCAAACACTCGTGTGATCGCCCCTCCCAACACACACTGTACGCCTCCCAGGTTCTCCTCCCGCTTCTCTTTCCCTCTTCTTCCTACTCCTTGGCCAGAGGCACCCAGACCCCGCTGCGCCGCTGGAGACCCCTGGAAAACGCCGCCGCCGAGCCCGACGCCTCTTCGGACGCCCACCCTCCCCGCCGCCAGCACCAGCCGGCCGTCGGGGAGACGCGGCGGTGAGACTTCCGGGGCACGAACGAGAGCGGGTGGTCAGGAGGGCGTGCGCGGCGGGCAAGCAGGCACGCAGAGCCCTCGGGGAAGGCCTCCGAGCGCCCCTTCTGCCCGGCCGCTTCCCCTCGCCCTGCGGACCCTCGGGACAGCGGAGGGCCCCGCGGCGGAGGCGCCAAGCCTCTCTCAGTTCCCCGCAGCCCCCGCCCCGCAGAGGGCGGAGAAGGGACAGGGAGCCCAGCCGCTTTCCGCAGGCCACCCGCTGCTCTCTCGCGTCCCGCCCGCCGGCAGTGCGGAAACCCAGCCAGGCCTTGGGTGCCGCCACCTCTCCTCCCCATCCCGCCACTCACCTGTCCCCAAACAGAGCACGGGTCCCAACACCTCTGCCTTTAGGATTTCGGCGTCTCTCCGCAAAATGGCGACAGACTCGGGGGCGGGAACAGCAACCAACCAATCACCCACCGCCTCTTGGAGCTTTTGTGCCAATGAGCTCGAAGTCTCGTGAGTGACGACACGCCTGGCCAATGCACAGGACAATAACAGCCAGGGAGGGAGGAGGCCCGCCCCTGGCGACCTTGGCGACGGCACGAAGCTCTGGAAATGCCGGGTGCATCTTCCAATGATAGCTCACCGCGTCCCGGCGAGACACGCCCACGTGCCCCGCCCCAATACGGCGCGCGACCAATCCAAAGAGCAGAAGGATTTCCGATTTACTCCGCCAATCAACTGGGAAAAATCCCCTAGATTCAACTAACCCCGGGAGCATTCGGGCCAACCGGGTGGGGACCTGTGGGCAGGGCCAAGTTCTGAGAGATATTTAAAGAAATTTGCCGCGGTTGAACTAAAAGTAGAAACTAGTTTGGGCGGTGTTCAGTGTAGGAAATACCCAGACACCGGCACCGAAATTAGGCATAAGGAAGGTTTCCTATTCAGTCTGAAGCTAGGCTGCCGCCCTGCTTCCAAACAGATTTTCAACAGTTGGGGAAAATACTAGCCACCTGCACCTTCGTTGAGACGTCTCAGTACCACAGTCCTCACTTCCTGAGAAATGCTCTCAATAACTCCGCCGCTTAAACGCCAACTTGGTTAACTAAAAAGATTACAAACGCTTGTAAGTGGTACATAACCGTACATAACAGTGAATAATAAAAAAAAACTAACGTCTGTTGAACGCGTAATATACTCCAGGAAATATGTCAAGGACTTCACCTGCATGACCATAACGCCCCGTGAGTTAGAAACTATTATCGTTCCCATTTTACAAAGAGGAAAATTAAGTAGCCGAGCAGAGATTCAAGCCTAGGACTGTCTGACGCCTTAATCCTTTAACTAAATACTTTCCTATCCACATTGTATATATGAGGGTAAATACAAGTACGTGTGAGAGGTTGTTCCACATGACTTCTTTAAAGTAATTTTTTCTGACTATAAAAAATTATACGTAGTCATTTTTTAAAGTATAATGAAAACAAAGGCACGCCCTACCAGAAAGAAAGAGAATAAAAGAAGGAGAAAAGAAAAACCACTCATCGTCTTATCATCCAGAGGCAATCACTGTTAGCATTTTGGTTTATTTCTTTCCAGTCATTTTTCCATGCAGTTTTTACATAGTTCAGATTACGAATACATACAATTTTGTCTTTTTCCACTTAACATCTTAATTTGAACATTTTTCACATTCTTTAACATATTTCTTAAACGTTTTTGATACCTGTGTGATATTCCATCATGTGGCTATACCCTGATTTATTTAATCATCTTAATGTAGTTCAATATTTACATTAAGTTTTTCTGTTATGAATAATGTTGCAGTGAACATCTTTTTTTTTTTTTACTCCCCTGCATTCCTTGCTATTTTTTTAGAAAAGAATTCTGAAAGTGGAATCACTGGGTCAAAACATGAAGATTTTTGAGGCTCTTGGTACACATTACACTGACAAATTGTTTTCTGAGTAGATTATACAAATTTACATTCCCATCAACCAAGTGAAAGTCATGCTTATTTCCTCAATTGGTAAGCTCTTTTTAAAAAGAGGGTTTTTACTGTTTTGTTTTGCTTACAAATTTGATAACCAAAAAAAAAAAGAGGTGCCTCATGTTAGTTTAATTTTCGTTTATTTGATTACTTGTTATTTTTTCCCAAATGTTTACTAGTATTTTTATTTCATGTACTATAAGTGATCTATTCGTGTCCTGCTGACTTCCAAGACAAAGATGTAAAGTTGTTTTGCCAGCAACTATGAAGCTTGTGAGTTTCAATGGAGTCATCATAACCTGAAAAAAGGTAAAATAGCAAAGATAAGATTGTATACCTACCATTGTATGTACCCATGGAAGGAATATTTGGGCTGATAATAATAGAGCTTTGTCCTTCCACCTCTCACAACCTGAGAATATGCATTATTTTCACAAGATCTGCATCATGCCTGTGAATAAAACAGAGTCCTTGCCCATACAGCACTCACTTGCTAAAGGATTACAACCATATAGATACATACATATACAAACATATTTTTATATATATATTACATATATGTTTTATACATACAGAGGTTTCATATATGCGTGAAGAATGTATGGGGGGAGGCTAGAAGAAAATAGACCTAACTCACTAGTGATTGTGTTCAAGAGGTAGGGTTGTGATTTTTTTTTAAGTGATTGAGAGAAAATGTTATACTAATTTTATAATGCAAAACTCAAGTTATTTTTAAAAAATACAAAACTGGCAATTAGGAAGGAGGGTTAGTAGAAATCATGATAGCTGCTCAGGGGAAGTTTATCAAGTGCAAACTGTGATGACAATAAACACAAATTGCTTATGAAGATATGGTTTAAGCGGGGACTTTTTCTTCATAGAAAACACTTCTTGCCAATATAATGTTATTTGTACAGCGTGGAAAGTACAAAGTGCTCTTGAGAGAAGCAGAGAGAGAATTTCACCCTGAGAAACATTTTATTTGGCGATGGCTCCCCATCTCTGAGTTAGACTTTAAAATTGTTAATCGTGTGACTAGCATTAGTCAGAGTATTCTCGGTAGTGTAGTCAGCATCTGCTGTTTAGTTGCTGGGTCTGGTGCTGAATGTATTAGGTACTCTACGATAATTATCTCATCTAATTCCCACATGAAAACATTTCAGTTTAGAGAGTTTAAATGTCACACGGTATTCCCAGACTGCCTTTCCCCAAGTATCACGAAACTTGCCCCTCTATTCTGGTTACACTTCTGCTCCAGAGATGTCCTCTCCCTCTCTTAGAAAGCCCTGCTGTATGTATTCCTTGCCCTAAACACAGCCCTCCAGCAAACTCATCCTTAGGAAAAACCTTAGGACACACCTTCACTTTTTTCTCAGAAGCCCGCCCAGAGAACAGGTAGCCAATATAGTCATCTCAGCTGTGCTTTGTGGGCCTCTAGTGTCTTAAGGTTCTAGACAACTCAGCCCCCTCCAGGAGACTGACTTCCTCCTCTCAAGATGCATAAAAGCTCATCAGACCCGTATGTGAATAATCTCTTTTCAAAGAGCAGGCAGCTCTCTGGACCCACAATGTTAACATGCGAGGGTTAAGCAGCCTGGCAAGTGCATTGGGGCTCGCACTAAAGGATCATCTGGTTTCCGTAGCAACGTTTGTTCCTTTCCACGAAGGATTCTATCATCTTTCCTGCCCACTCAGACTTTCCAGAATGAATTGATTTTTGTGGCTATAGCGGTTTGTCCTTGATCCTCCAAAGAGAAAAGACATATTCATCAAAAAAAAAAAAAAAGAAAGAAAGAAAGAAAAAAGAAAAACACACCTGACTACGGCTAGAATGCTGCATTGCATCAGCTGGTCTTCCTTTCCTTTAAAATTCCGCATCCTTTCTCCATTTTGCTCCATTCTCTAGCCTTATGCATCATTTTGGGAAATAGATTTCTCTGACAGAAAACAAACAGATGGCAATTCCATCTTCCTAAAACTGGCTATGATGAGGCTGTGAAATGAAGTTTTCACAAGGCTCCCTGAAAGCCTGGGCTTAGGGCGTGGGTGGCTGGCCTGGGGGTCATGATCGGAGGGGCAGGAATAAAGACTGCTACCCACGCACAGTTCCCCAGAGAGATGTCACAGTCTCTGAAATTTCACCATTAGAGGTTTGTTTCCTTGGGCTAGACATTGCTCTTCTTGGCAGTATTCTCTTAAATTGCATATACTCCTGGGAAGAGTAATAGACTGTAACTAATGCTGAAAGAACTTAGGGAAGAGAGGGCCGGCCCAGTGGCGCAGCGATTAAATTCGCACGTTCCTCTTCGGCGGCCTGGGGTTCTCTGGCCTGGATCCCGGGTGCGGACATGGCACCACTTGGCACGCCATGCTGTGGTAGGCGTCCCACATAGAAAGTAGAGGAAGATGGGCACGGATGTTAGCTCAGGGCCAGTATTCCTCAGCAAAATGAGGAGGAGCAGTTCGCTCAGGGCTGATCTTCCTCAAAAAAAAAAAAGAAAAGAAAAGAAAAAATGTTTAAAATATTAAAAAAACCCAAAAAACTTGGGAAAGAGAGGAGGAGTTGCAGAGGGAAACGTATAAAAGGGCCTATGAAGAGCACCTTTGTCTGCTTCACAACAACATCTTCTGCAAGAGGGGCTGTGCAGGTCCTTGTCACACACACACACACACACACACACACACACACACACCACACAGCCACTGGAGGACGCCTCTGATATTTACATGCAGTGGCGAATTCCCGGCACAGCACTGTTCCTTAAAACACCTGCCTGCAGTCCTGCTGAAAGATCTTGAAACTCACGCCTTGAAGGGACTGAACACCCCCTCTCTGTCCCCAGCGCCATTGTTTAACCCTAGAGTTTCCACAGACTTAAAGGTAGTTTTCCTTTGGTTAACGTGGAAATCACCAAAAGGCTGCACTTTTTTGTTAAATAAGCTGGATGCCAGGGAATCAGTTCACTTTTATGTAATTTAATATTGCTCTCACTCCTCAAAACACAGAAGAAATTTATTTTTCCACCAGTTAAGTTGTTACCACAACTGTTAGAACCAACACATCTAAGTGACCAAAAAGTTAACTCAGCCTCATTCCAATGGAGCACTTATTAAGTGATGTTTAATGGGACATAATATGAATGTAGAATTATGTTCATGCAGTCTTCAAGTCTTTGAATCAGGCCTCCACCTATAGATGCTGGTTACCTATCAGGGGGCAACAGGTGATACCCAGTTTCACCATGTAAAAACCTGGAATTGCTTCCTTGTCACTGACAGGAAGCAATAGGATGTGCATATGCGTGTATATATATATATATATATGAAGAGATTTATTTTAAGGAATTGACTCATGCAATTGTGCAGCCTTGATGAATTCAAAAATCTAATGGGGGAGGTTGGCAAGCTGGAGATTCAGGGAAGAACTGCAGTTCAAGTCCAAAGGCAGTCTGCTGGAGAATCCCCTCTTGCTCCCAGGAGATCAGCCTTTGGTGCAATTCAGGCCTTCACCTGATTAGATGAGGACCACATATATTATAGAGAGCAATCTGCTTTACTCAAAGTCTATGGATTTACTGTAAATCTCATCCAGAAGTACCCTTATGGAAACATCCAGAATAACATTCATCCAAGTGTCAGGCACCGTGGCCCAGCCAAGTTAACACATAAAATTAACCATCACACTGGGTAGCTGTGTTAAGCAAGAGCTGACCTTGGTCAAACCCTTACCCCTCTCCCCACATGCCTCACTGTGCTTTATCCTGGGTCCTGCTATCTTCTTTTCATCATGTTCTCTCCTCATCTTTCAGGTACCTAGCACCCCTTTCCTCTTTGAGCCTATCCCTAGTCCCACCTCATCCACCTCCTGCCCCCCTAAAAAGCCCTCCAGCCCTTAGAAAATGATGTTTGCCATTTACACTTTAGGTCAAATTTAAATCATTGTTAGCTGTCTTACGTGTTTTCTCACTGTAAAAGGAAAGCATATTAAAAGGATTTCAGGGACAATGAAGAACTGAGGGAGGTATTTTTTTTTTTGAGGAAGGGAAAGAAAGTGACTAACTCACAGATATGAAGACAAAGAAGGACAACCAGATTTTGCCAAAGACAGAAACCAAGTAAACTGCAGGGATGTAGATAACTAGTGGATGATCTAGTGGATTTCAGGGTGTCAGGAAATCAGCTCTAGCTATTTGCTATCCTTCTTCATCAGGACAGTCAAGATTGTAGTTGCATGGGAGAGAAAGATCATCGGATCGATTTTGGGTTCTGTGCTCCCTCTTGGGCCAGGGAGGGAGAGGTACTTTGTCTCACAATGCTTCCAAGGCTGCAGGAACTGGGGGAGCTGTGGCCAGACAAAGGGGGAATGGATTTGGGGCAGCAAAAATATTTGTTGTCTATTGACTATCACGCAAGGATTGCTCAGGAGGTGATGCAGAATCAGTTCTGCTGTTTCTAAGATGACCTTGAATATCAGAGCAAGGCACAGATGGGATGTGCAGACACATGACAACCTGGAGCAATGTCTCAGAATCTGTCCCCTCCAGCTGAGTGCCAAGCACCATAAGGACAAGGGCTCATGTCGCCCTATAGTTTCTTTGGTAGATTCTGCAGGGCTGTACACATGATTCTACTGAATTTATACTACTTGTGAAAGGATACAAAGAGATATGCTTGTCATGGGTAGATATGTTTACAAGCTGACACAGTGGAAACTTTCCAGCAGGCCTATCTTTCCTAGATGATAAACATTCCTCCTTGTTCGTTCGAGAGGTTGAAGACATTTTCACTTGCAATCTAGCTTACCTAGTAAAACAAGACAACAAAGCAGTTGCATAGGTAAATATGTTTGCATTATCCTCTGGCCTTGAAAATAATGTCAGATCATTGCACTGAGAGCCAGTGTCATCTTCTGGATCCAGTAATTATTTGGGCAAAATCTCTTTGATTTATAGATTCAAATTCAAAGTATCAAAAAATGTAAGACACAACTGTTAAGTTCATCTAATTATACCTCTCACTTTAGAAATAAGGAAACTAGGGCTCCGAGGAGTGAAGGGACATGGTGAGTGAGTGGCAGAGCAAGGAAAAGGACAAGAATCTAAGCTTCCTGAGTCCCCAGTCTATTCTAATTATTTTTATAGCTTTTAAAGTTAATAGATCAGAGTTCAATTAGTTCCCTTTCTTGATAAACTCTCTGATCCACTGATGATTTAGTTAACGCAATGACAACCAACATGAGGCATAAACTGTAAGAGAAGCAAAAAATTTATTCGGGGTCTCAAGAAATGCTATTCAGGAGACACAGATTCAAGTAGAAACTCAAACATGCTCTGGTTACAGGAGATGGGCTCAGGGGTTTTATGGGAAAAAGGGAGGAAGATGTAAGTTGTATGAAGAAAGAGTTCACTGGTGCTCGAGGAGGTAAGGCTAGTTTTATACTTCATTGATTGGTTAACAATTTGGTCATCAGCAAAGCCCAGTTTTCTCAGTCCCTTCAAACAGGATATTCTTATCCTTGCTTCTTGGAGCGTTGACAGTTTGGTCTAGTTTGGAAAATAAAGAAACCAAGACTCACGGCAATTCCTCTGAAACGGCTGCTCGGGCTCTCTTTTAACACGGGTCGCCTCATGTCAACTTTCACAATCTGGTTCTCAGGTACTTGCCTGACTTTTTTCTTCTGTCCGTGGCCCATCTCCAGGTCACTTACTGATTTTCACTAGTCCTCAATTTTAAATCGCTAAGCATGCCCAGCTCTTCTAATTCTTTCTTTCCTCTTCTCATGTTGGAAAAAACTTTTTTTCTAATTAACTGTGAGAAATGAAAGAACAAATCCTATTGTTTCTTATTGTCTTGCGGAAATATGAAGCGAAATATAAACTAGCGGGGGCAACAAAAGCGTCGAAGAACCCATTCGACATAATCTCCCTTATGTAACAGTAACAGTAGGGTACTGCTGTTACTATTATTACCATCTATTCTGAGATTCCAGCGAGGAAATGGCATGGTAGGAAACATTGAGGTAAAAAAAGAGGCCGAATTTAGGGCATTTTTATTCAAATTTCAATAATATGTATGGCCTAAAATGAAACAACACTGGGGAATGACAAAGCCTGTTAAAGATAAAAATTACCTTTATAAATAAGTATAGTTAATAATAAAATACAAAACGTATAAAATAAAGATATAGAAATAATCACAATTCACTTTTAAATTTGAAGAAAATACTGTTTTCGAGGCTACACGTAAGCTCCGTGTAAACGCCAACGTTGACCACTTCCAGGAGCTGGGAAAACAAGTCCGCCTACGGAGAAAAGTCTGCATTGACGCAGGACTTAAACTCAGAAGCAGCCCCCGGATCCCGCTGTTCCTTGGGGGCGGGCCAGGACGGCGCGGGGGGCGCTCCTGCACATCTTCCCGTTTCAGCAGGTCTGGAAGCATCACACTAAAAGGCCAGCAAAGGGGAAAGAGCAGCCGGCAAAGAGAGGAAGGCGCTAAATGATGAAAGCATCAAAGGGCTTGCCACAAAGGGCCAGCTGTGGGGAGACGTGCAAAGCAAGTCCCGGAGGAACTGGCCGGCGGACACTTACTCTCCGCAAAGACAGTCACCACACCAGCCGCCCCCCTGCTCGCGCCCAAAATGGCGCCGCCGCCCCGCGCGCCCCCGGCGGCCGCCGAGCCCGTGCGCGCGCCCTGCGGGGCGGGGGCGCC